>NC_138890.1:14993697-15019103 GCF_965194825.1 Balaenoptera physalus | reverse complement strand
ATTGCAGGGTCAAGCAAAGAGAATGGGTAGCCTATGCTCAAAAACCCTGAGCTCCTCAATGGTTTAGGAGGAAAAGCTGTTTTGTCTTTTTTTGTTTCCTGTTTTTTTTGGGGCGGAGGGATGCTTTCATAGGCAAAATTTGGGGTGAGGGCTGCAGGGTGTGTGACTTTCTTCTGATTGTTTGGTGCTGAGGAAACTGGGCAGTATTCCAGGAATCTTGTGCTCAGCATGAACTTACCATCCTCCACCTGGGTTGGGGCCTTAGTTCCAGCAGAAGAACTCAAAGATATTGTTATGTATATTCCTTGAGGAGGAACTAGAACCCTGCCCCAACACTGCCCTATTGTTTATTGACAGCTTCTTCCTTGTTTCAGCATTCTCTCCGTTCCCTGATTAGCAACTGTTTGGATCTACCCTTTTGACTCAGGGAAGGTCAGGGAGGCTGAATGAAGCCTATTTCCCACAAACAAGAAACGGGGGACACAGAAAGGCTTTTGTGCCCAGGAGGGCCCCACAGGGTCCTGCTGAGTTTCAACTTCACCTTTGTTATCCAGAGCCTGAAACTCAGCCAGGGCTGTGGTTCTGTCTTCTTCAGCCACATCTTGTGACCCAAACATGGGTGGGGGAGGGGTGTGGAGCACATGGGCTAGAGCACTGATATCCCCTGGAGGGCCCTTTCTCAAGGCCAAAGGAGATCAGCTCAGGTTTAGGGAGAAAGAGGCTGTCTGGCTGCAGACAATCTTTTGTCTCAGACTTCTCTTTCCCAAGTGACCATGAAAAGTTGCAAAAAAGGAATTTGCTTCCCTCTGCCACTTAAAACCCAGCTCAGAAAAATCTCACCTTCACCCAAAAGAGTAACAAAACCCCAAATCATGTGTTCCATATTCTCAGATTGTCTGTCCTAGTGGGAGAGTGACTGCATTTATTACTGCTAATCACAAAAACAGACACCTCAAGTTAATGATTTTAGCACTTTTCTCTGTAAGGGAAGATGCAAGAATCTGGGCTCATTGAAATTATTCCTTAGATAAGCATCTTAACTATATAGGGCCAATATCCAAAGCACATAATGCTTCCTGTTTTTCTCTATCCTTGGCATGTGGGATCTTAGCTCCCCAACCAGGGATTGAACCCACAACCCTGTGTTGGAAGTGCGGAGTCTTAACCACTGGACCACCAGGGAAGTCCCTGTCTTTCTCTATCCTGTATTCCCCTCAGGGCGCACAGTCGAGGAGGGAGGGGCAGGGCTGCCGTGGCCAATGGCTTGATCCTTGTTTACTGGAATGGCAGGCAACATTCCCTGCCCACAGTGGACACCCAGTTGGTGTCAGAGAATTGGCGTTATGATAGCAGCAGGCTCTTCTCAGCACCTGGAAAAGCTGGTTTCCAAGCTCCTGCTCCAATAGGAGTCCAGTCTCTCTTGGGAGGGCAGAATTGACAAGGTGCACCTTATACGGCACATTATCAATATCCCATTTTGATTCAGATACTGAGCTGACAATGTAAACAGATAAACACAATGAGGTCTCAGTTCTTGGTGGGTGATTAGCAGTGGAGAAAACATTGAGAGAATATACCAGGTATCTGTCAACCCTCTCCTTCCCAACTACAATGTGGGTCTATGCCTACCCTCTCTGAACCCCAAGACTGCCCACCTGCCTAGCACCTTCTCAAAGGACAGAGAGTGTGCCTGAGCCAAAGTTCTCTGCTGTCACCAAAGGCAGCTACATGAAAATCTCCACAGGTACAGGAGACAGCCTTAAGGATGCTGAGGCCCCTGGATCTCTCATCTCAGTGGCCATCTTTGCTGGTGCACATGGTTCTCTTTCTCTAAATTTGGTGAGTGCACATCGGTTAGACTTTTGGCTTCTTGAGCAGATGGTTAAAGAAAGTTCTAGTGAAATTTTTAGATCACGACCACAGAATATCATCTGGACATCAGCCAAGCCATTTCAGAAAAACATGAGTTGCAAAAAAGGAGACCAAGATAAATTTGGTCCAGCCGCTCTTAGCAACCCCACCCCCTGCCTGCAACTTGATGAGTCATTGTTTGCTGAAGATGCTGTGTTGATATGATTTCAATATGAGCCTATACTCTTTTCCACTCCAAATCTTCTTTTCCAAAATATTTACTCAGAGAAACACTTAAAAATATCTAGGACTTCCCTGATGGCGCAGTGGTTAAGAATCCGCCTGTCAATGCAAGGGACATGGGTTCGAGCCCTGGTCTGGGAAGATCCCACATGCTGCAGAGCAACTAAGCCCGTGCACCACAACTACTGAGCTTGCGCTCTAGAGCCCATGAACCACAACTACTGAAGCCCGCGTACCTACAGCCCGTGCTCTGCAACAAGAGAAGCCACCACTCACTGAAACTAGAGAAAGCCCACGTGCAGCAACGAAGACCCAACACAGCCAAAAATAAATAAATAAAATAAATTAAAAAATAAATAAATTTATTTTTTAAAAAATCTAGAAATCACTCTGAATTTACCTTCAGTGGGTTGGAAGCAGGCCCCCATCTCTTCTCAGAGCACACAGACACTTTCAAAGGTGATCCAGCTTGATTTGGGTGGGATTGATTTACCCCAACTATTAAATCTGCACCTTTTCTGTCCTGCAACGTTTTCAGGGCAGGTATCCTGGCCCCTTTACATTTTGACAAGATGTAGCAAGACCTGTACATAATAGGCTAGTACAGACATGTCTTGTACCAAACCATTTTTTAGCGGGTGATGGGAAAAGGGCAATCCCCTGCCATTTATTTGTGTGCTGAGGAGACAGCCCTTTGTCTTGAGGAGGTTACCAATCTGCTTGTGATCTCCTTGGCTATAGCCAAGATACACGAGTGAAGACTGGCCCTTCCCATTAATGTGTGAATCTGTTCTTCCATTTCTTAAGAGAGTTCTGCGTTTTATGGAGAATTGATAATACTGCAGTGGACTTTGGTGATTATATGCACTTTAATCATGGTGCTCTGGTTGTCGGCTACGGTTTAGAGGGAGGATAAAATTCCTAATCTGTATGGGATGGTCAAAAGGTATGGATGGAATCCCAGGGCTTTGCCCTTGATGAACTTATGATCCCTAATAACCAGCCTGCAGATGCTGGGTGCCTTAGGTGTGGGGCAGGGCTGCAGGAGAGCCTGGTCATCCAGTCTTCCTCCCAATGCTCCTTTGCCAGCTAAGCTGCCTTCTTATGCATGTTACCTAATCTGTAGACTTGTTTGCATTGGAGCACTGGTAGGCACTGACCATTCCTTATAAGACAAAACAGTATCAACTTTTGTTACTAATAGAAAATGCACCTGGGTTTATTTGATGGAACTGGGGAGGTGACAAAAATGTCATCAAATTCCCTCCATTATGCTGCAAGCAGAAGTGTTTGTGCCTGATCAAAACTCTGCTTTTGGTAGAGAAGGGAAACTATCTCATAGGAGAAAAGCAACCAGGACCAATCTCCAAGTCCAAGGGAGGCACAGACTTGTGCCTTCTCTTCCACTTGTGTCATGATTTGACTTAAGAATAGCAAGGGACCTTCCCACCACTGGCTTTATCTTTGTTTTTCCCAGCTGTGGCAAGAGGTCAGGAGACAGAGGCTATATGAAAATGGCAGAGGTTGGGTGAAACAGCTATGGTGTTACCAGGAGTTCATCCCATCCCTGGTGTAAAGAAGCAGTTACTTCCTCTCTCCTCTAGAGAAGTCAGATCAGGTGACCAGAACTATCTATCTGAGACCCAGAAGTTTCACAAGGTGATGCCTGACATCCAGAGGGCCATTTTCAGCATCCTCCCACCTCAACTTCTGTCAGGCCAACTGACCATCTCTCTGAGCTGTGCTACTTGTTACTTTTTTAACTAAAATGAAAAGTCAAACGCAAATATTAATTCAGTGAGTCGAATTTTTATTATGCACCTGTGAATTTATGGGAACAGTGCCAAGGGGTCAGATGATCAGGGAGGACAGATGTTCTTCAGATGTGGGGTCTCTGAACATCCTTGGCAAGGTAGAAACATAGCTCACCTGTCTGCCCAGCTACCCAGGGTGGGGAGGGACTAAGTCGGTCAGTTCTTCTATCTTCTGGAGGAGCTTTCTCCACAGCAGGTAACCGCATTGGTTCTTCTGCATGGAAAGAACCTGGGATTTGAGTTGCATCACCCAGTAGGGTTTCTGAATCCAGGGGGAAGGTATCCTTCTGATTAGCTAAGTACCTTGGTCAGATCTGCGTAAGTGAATGGGGGACTCCCTCACAATATTTGGTGGGTACTGAACAGATGCACAGCGTCCCCATAGGTTTCAATTCTGTCACATTCCCTTACTTTCTTATGATTTTCAGATAAAATACACCAAGTAGAGGAGTGTTCCTCTTGGGTTCATAACCTCCCCTCTTAATGGAATCCTTGGGCAAGAGTGCACAGGTGGGCGGGGTAAATGTACACGGAATCTGGGTTCTATTTGGAATTTTCCCCTCCCTTGGCCTTCAAGATTCATATTTTTCCCTTTTCCTGGCAGATCAATCCAAGAGGCAAACTATGTAGAAAACAAAGAGCCTCAATAGTTTATTTCTTGTTCAGGGTACGACCAAATTATTTTATTGCATTTACTGTTCCTGGGTATGTAGATGAATCTACACAGGCACAGTAATCATAACTATAAAACCTTGTAACTCTTTCACTGAGTTTGTGGCAGCAGGGTCTCTCAACATGACAATGAAGTGGCTGACAAGGAACAAAGGGCCTTGCATTCATTTGCCCAGCCTTCCTGCCTGCTAATGGGACCTGACATACAAATACAAAACGCATGCCTGGTGGCTGGCTTTCTGATTTAGTCACTGGTACTCTATAGCCTCTGTGCTTTCTCATATTGAGCTGAGCCAACCTGGCCAGTCTGCCAGGAACAAAACCATGGTTTTCATTGCTTGCGGTTTCACTACCAGTGGTCACTCCCAGTCCAGAACCCCAGGCAATGAAATTTAAAGGCTATATGCAAAGGACATCCACCCTGGGAGCAGAAGCTTGGATCTGAATCCTGCTTCCAATAGAACTGAGAGCAAGCTAACTCAAGTTTGTATTGACTCACCTGTGAATCAGCAATGACAGCAGAACCTCAGGATTATCTGGTTTTAGGGGTTAAATTGTGTCTCCCCATCCCCCCCAAATTCATGTTGAAGTCCTAACCCCAGTACCTCAGAATGTGACCTTATTTGGAAATAGGGTCATTGCAGATACAATTAATTAAGATGGGAACATACTGGAAACACTAGGGTAGGCCCTAATCCAATATGACTAGTGTCTTTATAAAAAGGAGAAATTTGGAGACAGACACATACACAGGAACACCATGTAAAGATGAAGGTTGAGATGGGGTGATGCTTCAACAAGACAAAGAATATCAACAATTGTCAGTAATCATCAAAGCTAATGGAGAGGCATGGAGCAGATCCTTCCTTTACAAGAAACCAACCCTGCTGACACCCTGATCTTGGACTTCTGGCCTCCAGAACTGAGACGATGAATTTCTGTTGTTCTAAGCCATCCAGTTTTTGGTACTTTATTACAGCAGCCCTAATGAACTAATACAACTGGCACACTAAGTTAATATATACGTAGAGAATGACTTCACCAAAGGTTCTGTTGTTTCCCCTGCTCAGCTCACCCAGCCAAAGAACCTCTCATTCACCGGAGCTGAGCTCCCCTTTCCTAGACACGACCCAATGGGAAAGGAAACTTAAGTGCCTTTCAAATGATGATGACTTCACTTCTAACCCACAAGCATATACCAAGGACCTTCAGGGTACAAAGAAAGGACACTTCGGGGAGTGTGTGCCATGCCAACATACAATTTAAAATGTGGGCTTTGCCTTAAGTGAGCTCACAATCCCTAATAACCAGCCTCCATCACAAATAAAAGGTTTCCATTTGGCAAGAAGCTATAAAGCCCCCCACCAAGGCTTCTGAGCCTGAAAGGGCCATCTCATAATTTTGAGGTGTTCTTGTGGACCAGATGGTGACCAGAACTCAGACTTCTGATGACATGACATGGTTTGGTGTGCTTGGCCCTACTGCCCCTGTGCCCACGGGTCCCACCCCGCCTTCCTGCCTTCCTCCTAACCCATCACCTCATCTGCAGCTTCTTGCTGTCAGGTAAAAGTACAGTTACCTCCAGACCTCAGGATGGGGTGGGCATTCAGACAGCACAGGATGGGAGTATATTGAAAGTTGGTTGGTAAGGGACAGACGCCCCCCTACCAAGGGGTCACTGTGGTAGGGGGCGCCCCAGTCCCTCCACCGCTTGGGAAGCACTGGACAGGGTTCTCCTAGACCCGAAAACACTGGGCAAGTCAGAGCTGGTGGCGACACGCCCTCCCGGCTTCTGGCACAGCAGAGACAGAACAAATGCTCCACTGGCCACGATCTCATTTCTACCTGAGAGTAAAGGTCAGGAGGATGTGGTCTCTGTCCTGGGGAGGAGTCTGGAACCAGTCAGGACCGAGCATGAGCGGGAGGTGCTCTACCCAGGCTGGAGCTGCACCCAACAACGTGTGCGCCCTTGACTCAGTAGGAGTTCAGCGCCTGCTTGGACCGGCGCTTCATGTGCAGGCGCTGGTGGCGGAGAAGGTCAGAGTTCTGGGAAAAGCTTTTGACGCAGTACCGGCACTGAAAGGGCCGGGACTTGTCCACGTGAGTGCTACTGCGGTGCCGGGCCAGGTGGTCGGGACGCTGGAACACCTTCCCGCAGTCACAGCACTGGAAGCGCAGCTTGGCCTTGCCCTTCGCCAGTAGGGCGTCGGAATCCCCGCCCATCGTCCCCGATGCCTCCTGCTCTCTCTTCTTCAGTAGCTCGAGTCTGTCTGGCTGCAAGTGTATCCGCCTGTGGGAGAGCAGGTGGGAGTTGAGGCGGAAGCTCTTCCCACAGGCACCGCACCTAAAAGGTTTCTGGACCTCGTGGGTCTCCAGGTGCCCGTCTAGGTCCTCGCTGTCACTGAACAGCTCCCCACACACCGAGCACTCGTGGGGCTTCTCCTGCTCCCTGCGACTCCGCAGGTGCCGGATGAAGTTGACCCTCCAGCGGAAGATTTTGCCACAGTTCGGGCACACGTAGGACTTTTTGGAGGAGGTCTGCACCTCACCCCCTGACTCAGGGCCGCTCCGGTGGGAGGTAGGGAGGCTGTGCTGTTTCTCCGTGGGGCTCTGCAGCTCGTCTGTGCAGTAGGGGCCGAGCTGGGAGTCCTCGTCCCCAGAGCTGGATAGAACAATCTCGATGGTCACCTCCTCATCCAGGCTGTTGTCGGGAAATGGTGCATCACCTCCGGCTACCAGAAAGCAACATGGGGGTCAGTGGTGCTGCCCAGGCCACACCCTAGCCCCTACGAACCCTACCCAGGAAGGTTCAGCGTGGGTCCAGAAATCCTCATTTTTGCAAGGGATCTTCCGGTTGCAGATACCTCTGGTGTATCTAGTGGCAAGGAAACCCTTAGCCACACTGTGCCAACATATCCTGGGTACCTCTTTCTCCTCTCTCCCCCTTCCCTACCCTTTTCTCCTAAGCCCCCAGACCCAATCTTTTTTTTTTTTTTTCTAGCCACTGAGACCCCTCCAAGCTCTAAGAGTTTGTATCTATCCGTGTTAACTCTTGACCATTTACACATCACTTAACCTTGACTTCCTTAACCAGGCGTGGGGAAAAATCTGTCAGGGTACATTAAAAGCCTTGAGAGAGAGGAAGACCCTAGATTCTATAAACAGACTGCCAAGAAGCTGCCAGCTACCATACTCTGAGCACTTAAATGCCCCAGGGATTGTGCAAGACTTCTGACGTGCACAGTCCCATTTGCTCCTGGACACACCCAGTGATACCTTATTTGCCACATTATAAACACAGGCAAATTCGGGTGATGTGCCCAAGGGCTCAGGGCTGAAGTGGAGTTGAGCCCTGCTGTGATGTCAGGGCTGTTCAATGGTCCCAGACTGCCCAAGATCATCTCTCCCTCTCAGTGTCGTATCAGAGGCCCAGCAACAGCCACTAGTGGTGATGCGTAGAGATGTCCTGGACTTCATAAACTGACTAGAAGAAGCTCGTTCGATGGATCCCAAGCCTGTGATGTTGGAAAGCTGTACCGTGGGGAGGAAGTGGGTGGGCAGTGGGGAGCCCGGTATGAAGTCCTGGCCTGCAGCCCAGAGCCCACTGCGCAGCTCTCCTCAGGACTGTTTCCTCACTTTTGTGAAATGTGGGGCTCAGGTCTAAAACAGGGGTGGGGGGCAGTGGTGCCAGGCCCTTCAAGATATTAGTAGGAATATGGTTATTCTGGACTTAATTGCTGGAGAGAGGAGAGTTCTGGCAGCTCAGGGAAAGTGAGAGCAGGTGAAACCGGACAGAGCATAGCAGGAAGACCCAAAGCCACAGAGAGCAGGAGAGACAATGGGAGGGGCAGAGTCCATGGGGGTATCTGTCCATACATCACAAGACAAGTGTGAGGGGGACTGGGTAGAACGTGAGACTGGGGAGTGGGAAGGGAAGACTTGAAGATTTAGAAAATTTTCAGCCTACCTATCCTGCAAAAAATGAGAAAGTATATTCTGGGTGTGGCAGGACAACCTTGGATCCAATCAACCTCTCAGAAGCCAGGAATGGAGATGAGATAATCCAGGAATGGTCTGTAGAGGACCCTCTTGTCTGACGGTCTGAACTACTATAAATTGCAGGGGAGGCCAACAGTGTTTCTAAGAACGTTATATGAGCCGAAACACTGCCATCTTGGAATAAAAAGGAAGGAGACAGGATGAACTGAAGGCAGGCTCTCAGAACTTCTAGAACAAACTAATAGAGCTATCTGGCTGCAAACATGCATCAACCTTGAAGGAAAAGGAAGACCAGCCCCAAAGGCAGTTCAGAGGTTGACAGGACTGCCACTGCATCCACAGGCCCAGAGTGTGGACACAGCACTGAGCCAAAGATGAATCTCAAGCCCTAAAATCTAACGGAATTTGCCCTGCTAGGATTCAGACTTGCTTGGGAGCCATCAGCCTTTCTTCTTTTCAATCTCTCCCTTTTGGAATGAGAGTGTCTACTCTCTGCCTGTCTTACCATTGCATTTTGGAAGCACATAACCTGATGTCTGGATTCACAGGTTCACAGCTGGAAGTGAGTACACCTTGAATTTCACCCAAACCTGATTTAGATTAAATCTTGATGATGCTGGAATACGTTAAGGAATGTTGGGATAGGGTGAATGTATTGTGCATATGAGAAGCACGAATCATGGGGGAACAGAGGGTGAAGTGTTATAGGCTGAACTGCATCCTCTTCCTCTTAAAAATACGTATGTTGAAGTCTTAACCCCTAGCACCTCAGAATGTGACTATATTTGGAGATAAGGTCTTTCAAGAGATAATTAAGTGGGGGCTTCCCTGGTGGCACAGTGGTTAAGAATCTGCCTGCCAACGCGGGGGACATGGGATCTAGCCCTGGTCCGGGAAGATCCCACATGCCGCGCGAGCAACTAAGCCCGTGCGTCACAACTACTGAGCCTGCGCTCTAGAGCCTGTGAGCCACAACTACTGAGCTCGCGTGCTGCAACAAAGAGTAGCTCCCGCTCTCAGCAAATAGAGAAAACCCGCACGCAGCAGCGAAGACCCAATGCAGCCAAATATTAAATAAATGAATAAATAATTTTTTAAAAAAAAGAGGTAATTAAGTTAAAATGAAGTCAACAGGGCAGGACCTAATCCAACAGGTATCCTTGTAAGAAGAGGAGGTCAGGACACAGACATGCAGAGAGATGAGCACGTGGAAACACAGGGAGAAGACAGCTGTCTACAAGCCAAGAAGAGAGGCCTTAGGAGAAACCTACTCTACTGAAACCTTGATCTCAATCTTCTAAGCTGCCAGAATGTTGAGAAAATCAATTTCTGTTGTTCGAGCCTCCCAGTCTGTGGTACTTTATTACAGCTGTCCTAGGAGACTAATACAGTGCATATAGGATGACATCCCCTTAAATCAGATGAAGTGACCAAAAATAGATGCATAGTTTCTAAAAAGGAGGAAATAAATCAACAATAGTGTTGTGTGCCATTGACACAACAGTGTAAAGAATTCCTAGCAGATGAGATGAAACTCATAGATGTGTTGCCCAAAACACCACAGAGAAAGAGCGTTTCAACACCAGGGATGTCTCAGCTCAGCACTGATGGGCGCAAGGGGTGCGGGGGGTGGAGAGGAGGGGAGAGGGAGGCTGAATTGGCTGTTAGGATGATGGTAGAGAAAACAGGGAAGCTATTGGTGTAAGTGCTTTTACATGTATTAAATCATTTAATCCTCAACAATAATAACTCCACAAGGTAGCTATGACTATTATCTCTGTCTTACAGGAGAAAAATTTAAAACCGAGAGATAAAGTAGACCAAGGCTCAGGGGAATTGAGCTCCACTGGGGGTAGGGGGGGTGGGTGCTGCATGCCAAAGCCTCTGGCTATGATGTTCCATGGCCAGGGAACAACCAGGATGCTGTGTGTTTTCAGGGGGAAAAAGCCCATGACCAGGTAGATGGCTAACTCCTCAAGAAGGGCAATATGTGGCCTGGGAATGAATCATTCCCTGTCAGCTGGGGGTGCTAAGGAGAGAAGCAGGGAGGACAGGAAGCTAGATTTTAAAAAATAAACAAATAAAGGCATTATAACTAATATATTCTTATAATGTTAGGATGGGGAGGCTTTCTTCAGCAAGACACAAAATCGAAAAAGAGATGAAGGGCTTCCCTGGTGGCGCAGTGGTTAAGAATCTGCCTGCCAATACAGGGGACACGGGTTCGAGCCCTGGTCTGGGAAGATCCCACATGCCGCGGAGCAGCTGGGCCTGTGAGCCACAATTACTGAACCTGCGCGTCTGCAGCCTGTGCTCCGCAACAAGAGAGGCCGTGATAGTGAGAGGCCCGCGCACCGCGATGAAGAGTGGTCCCCGCTTGCCGCAGCTAGAGAAAGCCCTCGCACAGAATCGAAGACCCAACACAGCCATAAATAAATAAATAAATAAATACTTAAAAAAAAAAAAGAGAGATGAATAACTGCATTTACCTATTAAAAACGCTTTTAGAAAACCATTTATGTCCTAAAAGACACATAAACAAAGTTAAAAAACAGGAGGAATTATGTACAAATACTAAGAGGCAACAGATTGAGACCCACAATTTTGAGTTTCTACTAATTCGTGGAAAAGGCAGGCAAATGTGGAATTAAGAGCACGGGTCTGGAGCCCTGTAACGTGGGTTCAGATCCTCAGTCTGATACAGCCTGTGAGTGCCAGATGCTGCCTGGGCAAGAGACTTCAGCTTGGGGGTCCCAGCTGCAGAATGGAGACATCATAGTACCTGTTATGGGCCAAGAGTTTGTGTCCCCACCCCAGAATTTGTATGTCGAAGCACTAACTCCCAATGAGATGGTATGGGAGGTGGGGTCTTTGGAAGGTAATTAGGTTTATATGAGATCTTGAAGGCGGGACCTTTGTGATGGGATTAGTACCTTTATAAGGAGAGGAAGAGACAAGAGCTCTGTCTCCATGAGCATGCACCAAGGAAAGGTCATACAAGCACATAGGGAGAAGGCAGTCAACTACAACCCAGGAAGAGAGCCCTCACCATACAATGAATCTGCTGTTGACTTGATCTCAGACTTCTCAATTTCCAGAACTGTGAGAAATAAACTTCTATTGTTTAATAGAAAATACCTCTATGGTATTTTGCTATAGTAGCCTGTGCTGGCTGAGACGGTATCTATCTCAGAAGGTGAAGTAAGGATATAATGCACAAATCATGTAAAGACCTTACACTGGTGCAGTGCTTTGGACATAAAGACATAGAGCTTACCAAATGTGAAGGGAGAAGGGGCAAAAAAGAAAAAAAAGGACTAAAGAATATTAACTAGGCAATTCACAGAGAAAACACAGTAAACAAGAAAAGATATTCTGGGCTTCCTGGTGGCGCAGTGGTTAAGAATCCACCTGCCAATGCAGGGGACATGGGTTCGAGCCCTCCGGGAAGATCCCACATGCCACGGAGCAACTAAGCCGGTGAGCCACAACTACTTAGCCCGTGTGCCACAACTACTGAAGCCCGTGCGCCTAGAGCCCGTGCTCTGCAACAAGAGAAGCCACTGCAGTGAGAAGCCCGCACACCAAAATGAAGAGTAGCCCCCGCTCGCCTCAACTAGAGAAAGCCTGCGCGCAGCAACGAAGACCCAACGCAGTCCCCCCCTCCAAAAAAAAGAATAAATAAAATAAATAAATTAAAAAAAAGATATTCCATCGCAGTGGCAGCATTATAATGTGTTGGTTGGACTGACACAAGTGGAACCGGTTGGGAGGGTCCCTCGTGAGCGTGGATGGGGGGATGTGGACCCTTCACCTGCTGTCAGAAGTGTGGGAAAGGCTACCAAAATAAAAACGGTGCCTATTCTTTGCAATCTATCATCTCTCACTGATCTCAGATAGCAACCCTTAGCTTCTTGCCATTGCAAAGTATACTCTGTGTCAGAGCCCAGCAAAGGGAGAGTGGCGCTAAAAAACTCCCCTGGGGATTAATGACTATCCACATTCTATAAGGGGGCTGCCAGGGCTGAGACATGCTGTGGGCAGGAGGAAGCTGGAGAGGATGCAAAATGTATCTCGAGCATCAAGCTTTTCATCAGGCAGCACTGAGAATGGGCTACACGTGAATAATCATCCTCAGCATACAGAAGCAAGCTCCTGAGAAAACCAGGGGCGAGCACCCAAGCTTGTGGGGAGGGAGTCGTGTCCACCTAGATCTACTGTAGATTTACATAAACATAAAATCCCTTTTGTCTGCATAGGATAGGGGGCGAACACAAATGGTCGTGAACCCTGCATGGTGGTAGGTGGAAATACCGAAATATCATGCAAATCTTGCCTCCAAAAGGCATCACAGATTGTGCATGAGTCAGTCTTCATAGCTGCAAAAAGTCCTCCATGACACAGTGGGTTTAAGTAAGGACCGGAGACGTGGGTGTGATATTTGGGAGAATGGCTGAACACTGAGGACATTAAATATGGCGGGATTTTAGTCTTCGCCTCTGGAGGTGGCAACTTTTACCAGCATTACTCGGAGTCTAAATGCTGCTGAGAGCAGTTGGAGCACATTCTCCAGAGGTCCCCCTTTCAGCATTCTGCAAACCTGTTCTTTAATTCCAACACTTTGTCCAGGGAGTCTGGTCTTCCTTGCTCAGGGAAGAAATACACAAACTAGGTGGTCAACAGCACTACATCAGCACCCTGACTCAACCCACAAGAGAAAGGAAAGGAGGGGAGGGTCTCAGGTTGCCAGTGAGCTGGAAGAGAACCTAGCAAAACAAAACTAGGGCAGGCAGTTGGCAAGGAACCGTCAGCAGGAATTTCAGAAAGTTCAGTTCCTGAACCTACCACCAGCACAAATGTATACACATACACAACACGCATGCACGCACACACACACCATGCACGTATACATTCACAGACATTATACACACATGCACACACCACACACATACCACGTATATAAATACCACACACTCACACGTGTATGCCCACACACATGCATACATGCTCACATGCATACCACACAATGCCACATACCATACACACCACACATGTACGCTCACACACGTAACACACCAGACACACTATACATACATCACACATGCCATCACCACATGCCATATCACAGCCCCATGCTACCTGCACACACAGCTCACATACACACCACACACCATATACACACATATGCACACTCAAGCCACACATCACACATCCAGGGGCACACTCCTCCACACCCTCAGGCATTCCTTTACCTGGGCAGGTGCTTTGAGGGAGCACTGTCTGCTGGCAGATTTGGAACTCTGGCACCTGCGGCTCATCCCGTTTTCTTCTTTCTTCTGTCTGGAATGGCTGGAGACTTGGAAAGTCTTTCCAGAGAAGAAAATGAAAACATTGATTTTCCCTGCAGCTGCAGCACCACCTGGGGGGGGTGCATCTTAACAGATGCCAGGCTGTGATCCAAGAGTAGGCCTAGGCTCCCTCTCAGGGCAGCCACTCAGTAAATGTCTGTTGAGCAAATGAATCTGCAGGCAAAATGGGCCAACACCACGAACGTGGGTTTTGAAGCTAGATAGAAGGAATGTGGATCCTGGTTCTGCCCCTTCCACTTGACTGTGGACAAGTAACTGCCATCCCTGCTGTCATTTCCATTTTCTGTGGTGGGATTTCCAGTACTCCACGCAGACGCTGCATAAATGCAGCCTGGACAGGGCCTGCTGGGGTAGAGATGGGATGGGAAGCTAGCCACACCAGAGGCCCTGGATGCTTGTTCCAGGTGGGGATAGTGAGTGAAATACAGATCTGCTCTGTGCCAGCTTTAGGTCCCAAAGGGGAAGGGGTCAAGGGCCTGCTGACGACACCGTACAGAACTTTTTCCCCTGAAGGAGCAGACATCTTGAGGCATTACAGCACAGTGGTTACAAACACAAGCTCTGGTGACACAGAAAGCTGGGGGTGGGGAGGGGGCTGGGAAATGCTGCTGCTGAACTGTGTCATGTCAACCAAGCCCCAGCACCACCCCCTGCCTCACTCTCCTCACACTACCTGCAGCATGTGTCTGGAAGGAGCAGACAGGTGAAGCGGCCAGAGGCACTGTGCCCAGTGCCCGGCCAAGAGGTGGCACACCCTCCTCCTCCCCTACCTGACCTCTGGAGAGCATCTGACCTCACTGGTAGAGGGGCCACTGGGTTGTCAGCACAAGCCAGGTGTCACTTATAGCAGAGGAGAAAGATATTCCTATTACATCCTAGTTCCTGGTTGATGAAGTGCAAAATTAAAATCCCCATATTCTTTCTGTAAGGAATGAGGGACGAGGCAAGACTTGTCCTACCAAGACATGGTCCAGTGGTGACACAGGGCTGCAGAAAATTGGCAGAGGGAGCAGGTCTGCCTCTGGCTGGCAGCGGCCTTCCATCCCGCTCTATTCACCAAGTTCTGGTATCATTACTCACCTGAGTAGGAGACCTGGGACACATCCTTCCCCTGGAGGTCCTGCAACTCTGGAACACGGGGCTCATTCTCCTCTCCTTGGGAGAGATCCAGCTGGGCAGCTGGGTCATCTATTCACAGAAAAGGGAAGGATACACATTCATCAGTGATCTGCTCCCACAGGAAACCAGGGTGGGAGGAGAGAGAAGCTGCCTGTCCCAGGCAACTCTGGGACAGGTAGAGAAGAGAGAAGTTGGAGGGACACACAACGGGCCATGACACCAACAGGGGCCACACAGGGCCACAGAGAAGTGGAAAGACCAGAGCAAGCAGGGAGCAGGCCGGGGAGGGAGGACACTAAAGGGGAAGCTGTGGGCCTGGGGCAACTCTTTCAGGCCTATCAGTTAGAAAAACAGCAATGAAGAGATCCGTAGGACAAGAAAGATAGAAGAAAAGCAAATGCAAGGGACACAAGTTATATTTGGTTTGTATGCAAAACAGCCAGCTAACAAGCCTAACTTACATGTCACAGCAGCAGGCAATGGTCAATCTGCAAAGTGGCCTTGGGGCCATTGTGTACAGGTGACCTCCCATCAGGGTTTGGGGGTGAACAGTGAGGTCAGATGTGGGCCCCCTAGGTCCCTGGTCTCAGGAGAGAGGAGAGTTAAGTCTTACTTGGAGGCAGTGAGACTCCGTAGTCCTCCCCAATGATGAACTCTCCGTAGAAGCCAGTCTGGGCAGGGTCTAGAAGGGACCAGTCCTCTTCTGAGAAGCAGAAGATCATATCCTTGAAAGAAGAAACCCGGTTCTGAAACCACAGGAGAACAGGTACACCTGAATCCAGGGACAAGCTAGGGGAGGGATGCTACAAACAAGTGGGAAGGAAGACGGGGTTGAGGCAGAGCCCCCAGCAACACGTGCAGGTGCGAGAAAGAAAAAGCAGACAGGCTGCTCCGGAGCTCACACTGATTCCCTAGTTCTAGCCTGAGATCCACCTTGGATGCATCTGGTTTGGCAGAATCCAAACAGTGGATGCCTCACAGGGTGGCCAAGGATGTACAGAACAGGCCTTGCTACACAGTGCTGGGGAGGCTGCAGCCCACAACTCCCAGGCAGGCAAATGTCCACCAGATTGCCCACGTGTTCACCCTTTGATGCAGAGATTCCATCTCTATAGTTTATTTTGCACATGTGCAGCATGAGGTCTGTATGAGCTCCTTCGCTGCAGCACTGATGATAATAGATAATAGTTAAAGCTGAAAACAAGGTCTATGCTCATCAACAAAGAACTGTTCAAGTAAGCTACAGGACATCCTACAAGGCCTGATCACACCCCCGTTAGAAAGAATAAGGGCTTCTCTGTACCGCGTAGGAAGCCCTCCAAGGTGTACTGTTACATGACAAAAGCACCCGCGCAGAGGTTGTCTAGATTGTCCCTGTGTGCCCAGCACCTAAAACTCTTGACCGTCGCTGCTTCTGCAAAAGGTGCTAGGACCCCCAGGGTTACGCGCAGGAGGGAGACTTTTCTTACACTTTGTGTTATAAACCATGAGAATGTGTCAAAAATTAATTTTAATTTCTGAAAGGATGGCATATCCACATAATACCAGGAGTCCATAAAAATAAAGAAGTCATTTACAAAATGGAAATGTAATTCTTAGCCAGTTAGAGCATGAAGCTAGGTTCTCAAATTTCCTCTAAATACTAATATGACAATTGATGGTAAATGTAAATGTCATTGAAAAATTATTTGTTTTGTTTTTAATAATCTGGAACCTTGATCATTTGATAGAATATGTGGGAGAAGTAAAATGTGAAAGATGAACAACTACTGGTCTAGTTGACATTTCTGTTTGTACCTTCTAATCCCAGAAGAACAGAAATACATACATGTATTATTTCTGCTAAGCATGTCATTATATATTGGCTTAACAAGCACATATTTTCTGCAAAGTGTTTCAATCACAAAGCATTTAAAATAAAATTCCATTTGGGTTTTTTTTTTTTAAAAAAAGCCCTTTATACAGTTAATTGAAAAGGACTTCAAAATAAAATTTGGGGGTAAAAATGCAACCCACAGTACTTCTGTATAATATACTAACATCTGTTTTGTTTTGTTTTTTTAAAAAAAGAAAAAGAATTCACAATATTTTAAACACATGTCCTTGCATCTAAATCTCTGGAATATTACCAGTACTGCCATACGGTTGCCCGGGGGCCAGGTGCCAGGTGCGGGGGTTGGCGGGTAGACGGATGGGCGGGGACCTGGGTAAGGAGAATTTTCAATGCATCTCCTCTGGTACCTCTGGACCCTTCCTCCCCCACATACACGCTTTTTAATTTTTAAAATTAAACCTAGAGAGTAATACAATGAACATGAAGGATACACCACTGTTCAACTAGAGTCAATAAATGAACATTTGGCCCTTTTGTCACGTTTCCCCCTCTCACATATATGGTGATTGGGTATGTTCACTTGTTCTCCTGGATCCCTGGAGAGTTGCAGGTACCACAGGTCGTTACCCCAACATGTGACAGAGTGTATCTCCTAAGAAAGATGTTACTCTCCTGCATCAGCACAATTCTTTTAGCACAGTGGCTCTCAACCAAGCGGATTGATTCTGCACCCAGAGGATATCGGGCAATGTCTGGAGGTATTTTTGTCAGCACTGAGGGGTGGGCACTACTGGCATCGAGCGGGTGGAGGCCAAGGATGCTGCTCAACACACCCTTTGGCCCAACTCGACAAAGAACTATCCAGCCACATGTCAACAGAGCCATGGTCAAGAAACTGCTCTACAAGGCAAAGAATATACTAGTCAATTTTCACTGCAAAGGAAAGGAGCTGTTACAGTGGAGGATTACTGGACTGAATGTCAATATTATGACATAGTCTGAGTGTGTTTCGTGTTTGGTAATTGCAATCATTGTTGCTTTTTGTTGTGGTCATCCATTTACAACGCTTGGTGTCAGTTTATTTACCGCTTGTAAAAATAAAATACAGTGTGTGTGCGTAAAATAAAAAAAAATAATAGTACTGCTAACTGATAATAATAGTACTGCTAACAATAGATAGATAGATAGTATTATTGTGAGGGCTAAGAGATAATGTATGTTGAATGCCCAACACACCTGGCACAGAACAGATTTCAATAAATGTTTCTTAAATGAATAAATAAATGAATTTATGAAAATAAAATAAAATAAACTGTACAACAGAGAAATTTAATACTGGTTCAGTAATATCACCTAGTGCCTTCTGAATTATGAAATAGCATTACCCTTTCAAGGAAAAATATTTTGAAGAGTTTCACGGGTGACTGTGACAAGAGGTCAAGATTGGGAATTGCTGGGTTAAAGCTTTCTAATGGGCCCCTAGAAATCTTGCTAAACATACACTGCCTTAAAATGTCAGTCATCTGGGATATAAATAAAATTCAACAGTCTTATGTTTATGTTACCACAGGCATATGTTTACAATTACTTATTTATACTTTTTTTTGCCCAAGTCTATTCGATCAGGAAAGATTAAAAGTGTGATACTCCCCTGGGTACTTAGGGATGTAGGAAAACAGGCCTTTATACACTGTTGGAAATAACTGCACATTTCTGAACAATATTTGGGAGAATGTAGCAGAAGTATACACTGTGATCCAGTAATTCTATTTCTAGGAAATGTTCCTAAGGAAATCATTAGAGATGTATGCAAAAATGTGTGTAAAGAACGTAGAACACAATGTTTTGCAGAATCATATGTGAGGTTTCTTTTCGTCTTTATGCTTTTCTCTAGTGTCTGAAGACCTACCTAGGCATGTATCATTTATATTTTAACATGATTAAAAACTGGGGAATTCCCTGGTGGTCCAGTGGTTAGGACCTCAGCGCTTTCACTGCGGTGGCCCAGAGTCAATCCCTGGTCGGGGAACTAAGATCCTGCAACCTGAGTGGTACGGCCAAAAAACAACAAAAAAAACCTGAACTAAAATACCCATGTACCCACTACTAAGATGTATAAACTATTAATAGGTAACAGTCTTTGCTTCAGGTTTTCTTTGGAAGGGTGTGGTGGGATTATGGTCTCCTCTGAGCTTCTCCTGATCCCAGTTCCACCCCTAGACCTTCCTAGAGGGAAGCTGCACTCTGGATTTGGTGTTTAATATTCTATGCATGGCTTTTAAACTCCCACTACATCTGAATATAGCCTGAAATGACAGCACTGTTTTGTAAGTATTTAAATGTTAAACTTGCCTTATATGCACCATTCTAGTTAAGATTTATTCACGTTGATAAACGTAGGTCTAGTTCACTGACTTTAATGTATACAATTTCATAGAATTATTCTTCTGTCATAATGTTTAAGTCTTTCCCAGCTCAGTGAACTCTCTCTGTCACCCCATCCATGTGTAAGAGTGTCTCCAGAGTAGATGTATAGAGGGAACATTGGGAACATACATCTTGACCGACATTAAGTATTTCCACATCTTTCTTCAAGTGGAGTACCTAAAGTACACTCCCACTGGCAATCCATTGGCACATCTATTTCCAAACACTTTTGCCAACAACACTGGGTACTGTCAAATATCTAAGGTTCTAGCAACACTGTGGGTATGAAGCAATCACAGCAGTGTAACTCCCTTTACCTTGATGAACATCTCTTCATGAATTTATTGGCCAGTTGGGTTTTGTCTTCTTTAAGATGCTCACTTATTTTCTTTGCCTATTTTTCTATTTTCTAATGAGTTGCTCTCCCTATTTTTTTTTAAACCAGCTTGTTATCAACTGTGGATATACTTCACTATCATAAAAGAAAACACTATATCAATTTTAAAAAAATCTAAGTGTTTCAATCACTTTATGGTGATATGAGTAATTAGTAATATTAATGACATATAAAGAACTGTAAGAAAATGTTTAACAAATTAGTAAGGTGACCATTTTAGAAAAGAGCTTCAAAATCAGAAATGCGGCTTTGGAACAAAAACAGGCCAACATAGAAGAGAAGAAAAAGTCCAGAAACAAAATTTGGTATACCTAAAACTTTAATCTACAAGAAAAACACAACCTTAATCAATGGGGAAAAAAGAAAGATGACTTTCATCTGATGTGCCTGATACAGTTGGCTAATTACTTAGAAATAAAACTAGATTCTGATCCTTGATCATAAAGAACATAAAAATTAAAAATTTGAAGCCTCCCCCACCCCCGCAAAGGCTTTCCGGCACTAAAAATAGAGAGGCCATATGAAGAAGTAATTGGCAGATACTCCACATAAAAATTATAAATATCCATAGTAATGAAAAAGCATGAATGAAGTTAAAAGACAAATGACAAACTGGGAATAAAGGCACACCATTTATGAAAGGCAAAGAGTACTTAAAATATATGGAACCCTTACAACACAATTGGAAAAGCTTTCCATCCCAATAAAAAAAGGTGAGGGAACCAAGAAAGTAAATATTTTAAAACATATGAAAAAAAGTTCACCTTTACTAGTACATGAAAAAAATGTATATAAAATACTATTATTCAATCTTCACTTTGGGGACTTCCCTGGTGGTGCAGTGGTTGAGAATCCGCCTGCCAATGCAGGGGACACGGGTTCGATCCCTGGTCAGGGAAGATCCCACGTGCCGCGGAGCAACTAAGCCCGCGCACCTAGAGCCCGTGCTCCGCAACAGGAGAAGCCACAACTCGCTGTAACTAGAGAAAGCCCATGCACAGCAACGAAGACCCAACACAGCCAAAAAAAAAAAAAAAAAAAAAAAGAACCAAAGGGACTTTCCTGGCGGTCCAGTGGTTAAGACCCCGTGCTTCCACTGCAGGGGCTCGGGTTTGATCCCTGGTTGCAGAACAGAGATCCCACGTGCTACGCTGCACAACCGAAAAAACAAAAAAGAACCAAAGACCTAAATGTAAAACCTAGAAACTATAAAACACACAGTAGGAAAATCTTTGTGGCCTTGGGGTAGACAAAGATTTGTTAGACAGGACACAAAAAGCATTAAATGATAAAAGAAAAAATTGATAAATTCAATCTCATTAAAATTGAAGATATCCAATCTTCAAAAGACATCATTAAAACAATGAAAAGGCAAGCTGTAGACTGCTAGAAAATATTCCTAATACATATATCTGACAAAGAACTTTATCCAGAATATATATGTTTTAAAAAGTTCTTAAAACACAATAAGATAAGCAACCCAAAAAGCAGGGACAATGTTGGACACCTCACAAAAGATGTCGAAATGATCCACAAGCACATGAAGACACCCAACTTCATTAGTCAACAGAGAAATGCAAATCAAAACCATATTGAGATATCTACCTCAATAGCCAAAATATGTTTTTTAAAATAACAATGCCAGGATATGGTGAAGATGTGTAAAACTGAAACTTTCATTCATTGCAGGTAGGAGTCTAAGTGGTTAAATCATTATAGAAAAACAGCCAATTCTCCTATAATTAATTATATACACTTCCCCATGACAATTTCACTCCTAGGTAATTGCCCAAGAGAAAGGAAAATATACATCCACAAAAAGACTTGTATATGAATGCTCATACAAGCTTCATTCATAACAGCCAAAAGTGGAAGTGACCCAAATATTCACCAACAGGTCAATGGATAAACCAACTGTGTGTGTGTGTGTGTGTGTGTGTGTGTGTGTGTGTTTTTGGCCGCACTGCGTGACTTACAGGATTTTAGTTCCCCGACCAGGGATTGAAGCCAGCCCTCGGCAGTGAGAGCATGGAGCCCTAACCACTGGACCACCAGGCAACTGCCCTGCATAAACCAACTGTGACGTAGTTATACAATAGAATATTACTCAGCAATAAAAAGGGACAAGCTACTGATACTGGGTTGAGTAAGAGCAGCCTGACACCAAAGACCACATACTATACGATCCCACTTATGTAAAATTTAAAACAAGAACAAATCTATTGTGACAAAAAGGAGATCAGTGCTGACCTGGGCAGGAGAGCACAGCTTTATTGCAAAAGGGCACAAGGGAACTTCTGGGGTGATGGAGATGTTTTGTGTCTTGACTGGATAATGGTTACATGTGTAGACACTTGTCAAAAGCTCTCTAAACTTTGCACTTAAAATAGGTATATGCAAATTATAGCTCAAAAAACAGATTAAAAAAAGTAAAAATATAGACACCATTTTCGGTCATCATTATGGTGAAGATTAAAAAAACAATGTTAATATAAAAAATAAACAAATATGGAACAATTATACATAACTTATATATGTATATATGTCATATTAAATACCACCTGAGAAGGACTTCCCTGGTAGCGCAGTGGTTAAGAATCCGCCTACCAATGCAGGGGACACGGATTCGAGCCCTGGTCCGGGAAGATCCCACATGCCGCGGAGCAACTAAGCCCATGCGCCACAACTACTGAGCCCGTGAGCCACAACTACTGAGCCACGTGCCACAACTACTGACCCCAACTACTGGTGTGCCTAGACCCCATGCTCCTCAACAAGAGAAGCCACTGCAATGACAAGCCCGCGTACCGCAACGAAGAGTAGCCCCCGCTCGCTGCAACTAGAGAATGCCCTCGTGCAGCAATGAAGACCCAACGCAGCCAAAAATAAATAAATAAATTTATTTTTTTAAAAAACAAAAAAAAACCCCACCTGAGACCCTTAACCCAGAGATCAGAGCTGACATGACCCATATGGGGAACACCATTTCAGTGCCCTCGACGCGCCACATGGGGAAGACAACCCAGCCTGGCACTCCCACCAAAACGTTTAACCTGAATCTCATCGTGAGTTAGAACCTATCTGAGCAGAGTCTGCCACTACAACTAGTCTTCACTCTTCAGAACTACCGATGCCGTGACAAACATTGAAATTCCAAGGAGAAAATGTTGGACATAGGACAACTAATAATTGGGAAGCATGATGCTCTATGATTATTATTTTAATGTTGAATTTCCAGAATGTAGTAACTGTATTATGGTTATGTAAGCAACTGCCCTTGCTTTTAGGAAATATGCCCCCTCGCGTGAACAAAGAGATAAAAGGGGAAGAATGTCTGCATATAACTCCCTAAAGATTCAGGAAAAAAAATTGGGGGGGGGGGCCTTGGGGCTGAGATAGAGACAGAGTAAGAGACAGAGAAGGAGGAGGGAGAGGGAGAGAGATAGTGACAGAATGGGGGAATTAAAGTGAAGAGCATTTGCAAGTCTTTTCTATTCTGGCAGTCTTCCCCAAGCTTGATATTAATGCCAAAGCAAAAGTTAAAAATAAAATAAATATAATATGTTAAAAGTTTCTAAAGATGAATCCGTTTGGAACTGGGCTTTTCAAATTTGGATGTACATATCAATCACTCAAGCATCCTGGTAAAAATGCACATTATGCCCCTGCAGGTCTGGGGTGGAGCCTGAGAGTCTACAGTTATCAGCCCTTAAGTGGCTTTACTGCTAGCCATAGGCCAGTATGGGGGAAGCCTGTCCAAGACAAGTTCCACAGAGTGGAAGACAAGCCTCAGGAAGCCACAGGCTCTCCTCACAAGGGCGTGCAGCAAAGAACTTGATGTTGGTCTTGAAGGGGGTAAGAATACACCACCCCAAAGTATGCCACTTTGGCCTAAGGACTGTTTTGAGCTGTAGGCAATGGAGAAACAGAAAGACTGCAGAAGAAATACCCTCCCCCTACTTGCCTAAAGGCAGGGCGTAAATTTTCCTTTGTGAAGGACTCTTCCCCTCCTACCGGGGAGGGCAATGTGACTCTTAATAACCAGACAGAACCCTAGACTCTTCATCAGCCCAGAGACAGCATAACAAATTTAACTAAATAACCTTTATCTTCCATTAGTTTCCACATATAACTACCTTCCCACAATTTACCAGCCCTTGAAGCTCAAAATCCTCTTTGTCTTGTCATTTCTTCACAAACGTATTGCCTGCAGTTAAAATGGTATAATTCTCTGGGTCTGACTGCCTTCTAGTTTTCTTTTCATTTCTGTGAGGCATCCCATAGCCATATACTATAAATATTTTTCACCTGTTAATCTGTCTTTTATCAGTTTCAATTTGCAGTTCCCCAGCCACTGAACCTTAGAGGAGTAGAAGAAAAAGTTTTTTTCCTCCCTGACAAGTCTCTTAATGAGAAAAAGATGGTAACTGTCAGTATTGGTGAAATATGAAAGAAGTCAGTGCTCTAAGACAGCACTGCAGAGGTGTCTGGTTCTGAAGATTCTGAAGAAAAAACTGGCAGTTACGTATTTTTCAAAATAGATATGGATGGATGTTTTTCCCCTGTAAGCCTTGATAGGTGTCTGTGAATCTATGCCAAACTGCAATAGGAACAAACACGGTGGGCACAGATGCTCATGGCATCATGTAAGCAAACCCAAGTCCCAGGGCCCGGTAAATGGATCAATGATACTCCAATCACTGACAATCTGACACAGCCACTTAGCAGGATACCCAGGGAGCTTTTACATCATATGGAGAAATGCTTACATACACACGGGAGACAAAGCATAAAAACAGGACTCAATACAGCATGATCCCAGAAAGGCACAAATAAAACAGCAGAGAAAAGAAGGAAGTTCATCACAACACTCAGAGATCTTCTCAGATAACTGGAAACATGTATTATCCTTTCATTTCTAAATCTTGCCAATTTTTATAACAAGAATGGGTGGGGGGAAATAAATATGTCCATTTAAAATTAAATTTTCAGAGGAGACTTCTGCTGCCTTCTCGAAGAGGGAGCAGACATACGTTCCTTTAATTCCCCCCACTAAGTATGACTAAAACCCCAGGAAATTATATATTAAAAAACACAGCAAACTCTCTCGGAAAGGTGGAGAGAGGAAGGCACACCAGCTAGGGACCTCAGACAACACAGCGAGGAACAACAGAGAGTGGTGAGTACCCCGGTTTTTCTTTCTGCCTCATATAGCAAAACTTGAAGCTGAAGGAGCAAGTGACCCCAAAATACCAACAGGCACAGATAAAAATACAACCCTAACAAAAGCCTGTTCTCTCAGCCACAGGACCAGGAAAGTAGCTAGATAGACAATAACCGCTCTAGTCCAGCCAAGCACCACAAAAAAACATGGCCCCCAACCTCGCTCATGCTAGCAGAGAATGAGTGTGAGCCTAGACTTCCACCCTCACCAGGCTGCAATGAAGTGCCCCAACACCTCCACTGGTGGTCTCAGAGAAGGCCAAGGCCAAGCAGAGAGCTGGGACTTCCATCCCTGCTGACTAATAACAGTCCTTCCCCCACACCACCCCAAACACACACTGTATCAGTGGAGACCACATCAGGAGCTGGAACTCCCAGCCCCCCTCAGAAGCCCAAGACATTTTCAAATGAATTAAAAAAGGTACATTTGTGGACTTCCCTGATGGCACAGTGGTTAG